>NW_028248971.1:0-14622 GCF_964263255.1 Lissotriton vulgaris | reverse complement strand
CAGGAGTCGCGCACGAGACTCCGTGCCCTTCTCCCTCTCCTGAGCTCCAGAACGGCCGCCGCCCACAGCCGCAAACCCCACGAAAAGGAGCACTGACCTGAGAGTAAGATTGGAGACGCCAGCGCTGGGTCCTGTGAAAAATAGTGCTGTGGCGATACTCCAACTCCAACTTCAAACAAGGATAGCCCTACAACCATGAAAATGAAAGAAAGACTACTCAGGCTTCGTGAAAGCAGGCAGGCAGACAGAAGGAAACGGTACAATCTTACCGGAAACCGGCGAGGCACCAGCGCTTTGAGCTAAAAGTTGTGAAAAGGCATTTTCTAATGTCCCCCCTCTTCTTGCTCCTTACTCCATGGCCATATCTCACAAATTCACATGAAGAAATGGTTTTGTATGAGTGAAATGTCCAGTGAAATGTATGAGTGAAATGTCCAGCTAACTATAACACCCCTGAACCCTATGTTTTTTTCAGTGAATATATATATATATATATATATATATATATATATATATATATATATATATATATATTACCTACTGGCGGTCGCCAATAGGTATATATAGTTAGGATTTTTTCTCTATGGGATTTTTGAAAATTCTATGTCTAATAACTTTGGCGTTTGTGGACGGAATTGGCTGAAATTTTCAGGAAAATGGAACATTTTGTTTCTGAGCAGCCCCTGACAATTTGGGGGGGTTTCATCAAGGGGGGCCGAGAAAAAAGGGGGGTCCTAAAACGCGTTTTTCCCATGTTAATTTCCATAGGGCGGTTGGCCTCACTATTAGCTCGAACGGCTGAATGGATTTGCACGAAACTTGGCAAAATTGTAGGGACTGTTAGCCCGATGTGCCTTTGCTAGGTCTCAATATATGTGCTCCAGTGGATTTTGAGTAATTTAGGTTCAAAAAAAGATATATATCTGGGCGGAGCCTAACCACACATCTGATCTGATTGGCTGTCAGCACTTCATCCAAGAAGTGTTGGCAGCCATCTTGGGACCAATATACATGATAGCACCTCATTAAAAAGCATTGTAGTTAATAGAGGGTTTTAGGACTTTAGTTACATTATAAATCATTTGTTGATGGTACCATACTCGTTTTAGGAATTGTGGTGGGTTCTAAGGTGATTTTACCATGTGAAAAAACCTTCTGCTGTGATATCATGAATATTGTTTGAAAGAAAACTAATTTCTCATGATTTTCCCACAGTGGTTTGGAAGGGGATCTATAAGCTAAACTGAAAGCATATTTTCTGTAAATTCACATTATCTTTCTCAGTCATGTGAAAAGGAAGTCTGACATTCTCAGTAAAACATGTACATCCAACAAGGACAGAGACTGTCAGTTGATTCCTTTGTGTTCTACTGCAGCCTCCTAGAGTGTTCTAAAGAACAACTAGAGCGCTAACAGTCCTACTTATTACAAAGGTATGGCACACCTGAAGCCATCTTGATTGGAATAAAGTGGTAACTCTTAAAACATTTAATTTAAAAAGAAACAACATGAGGGGGTATATTTTGCCATAGAAAGTATGATTAGTGCTGCAGAATGAAAAATTAGGGCACATTTTGAGTGACTTCTCAAATCCTTTTCTATTTCATTAAAACATTCTGACATGCAGTCTCCCAAAATGGCCACCAGAGACAAAAGAGCCCAAATGTAGCCCAAATATCACCCAGATGTAGCCCAAGTATAGCCCAATGACAGAATGTCCCAGAGTGTTCTAAAGAACAACTAGAGCGCTAACAGTCCTACTTATTACAAAGGTATGGCACACCTGAAGCCATCTTGATTGGAATAAAGTTGTAACTCTTAAAACATTTAATTTAAAAAGAAACAACATGAGGGGGTATATTTTGCCATAGAAAGTATGATTAGTGCTGCAGAATGAAAAATTAGGGCACATTTTGAGTGACTTCTCAAATCCTTTTCTATTTCATTAAAACATTCTGACATGCAGTCTCCCAAAATGGCCACCAGAGACAAAAGAGCCCAAATGTAGCCCAAATATCACCCAGATGTAGCCCAAGTATAGCCCAATGACAGAATGTCCCAGAGTGTTCTAAAGAACAACTAGAGCGCTAACAGTCCTACTTATTACAAAGGTATAGCACACCTGGAGCCATCGTGATGGGAATAAAGTGGTAACTCTTAAAACATTTAATTTAAAAAGGAACAAAATGAGGGGGTATATTATGCAATAGAAGGTATTATTAGTGCTGCAGAAAGAAAAATTAGGGCACATTTTGAGTGACTTTTCAAATCCTCTTCTATTTCATTAAAAAATTCTGACATGCAGTCTCCCAAAATGGCCACCAGAGACAAAAGAGCCCAAATGTAGCCCAAATATCACCCAGATGTAGCCCAAGTATAGCCCAATGACAGAATGTCCCAGAGTGTTCTAAAGAACAACTAGAGCGCTAACAGTCCTACTTATTACAAAGGTATGGCACACCTGAAGCCATCCTGATTGGAATAAAGTGGTAACTCTTAAAACATTTAATTTAAAAAGGAACAAAATGAGGGGGTATATTTTGCCATATGAATTATGATTAGTGCTGCAGAAAGAAAAATTAGGGCACATTTTGAGTGACTTCTCAAACCCTCTTCAATTTCATTAAAAAATTCTGACATACAGTCTCCCAAGATGGCCACCAGAGACAAAAGAGCCTAAATGTAGCCCAAATATCACCCAGATGTACCCCAAGTATAGCCCAATGACAGAATGTCCCAGAGTGTTCTAAAGAACAACTAGAGCGCTAACAGTCTTACTTATGACAAAAGTATTGCACACCAGAAGCCATCTTGATTGGAATGAAGTGGTAAGTCTGAAAACACTCAATTTAAAAAGGAACAACATGAGGGGGTTAATTTTGCCATAGAAAGTATGATTAGTACTTCAGAAAGAAAAATTAGGGATCATTTTGAGTGACTTCTCAAATCCTCTTCTATTTCATTATAAAAATTCTGACATGCAGACTGAAACATGCACTTTGAATACCAGCAGCAGACGTCCCTGGTGAGCAGTAGCTTTACTACAGTGATCTAATGTGCAACTAGAGTGCTAACATTCAGAATTTATGGCAAATGTGTGACACATCTGAATGCCTTCTTGATGGAACCAAAGTAAACAAGCATTGAAAATGCAATAGATCTCGCCCTCGTTTAAGTTAAAGCCATTCTGTTTGTAATGCGGTGGCTTTTTAGC
Source organism: Lissotriton vulgaris (assembly GCF_964263255.1). Lineage (NCBI taxonomy): Eukaryota > Metazoa > Chordata > Amphibia > Caudata > Salamandridae > Lissotriton > Lissotriton vulgaris. The sequence goes on along the minus strand of NW_028248971.1, from coordinate 11,408 downwards.
TTTGCTTTTATTAGTGTTTTTTCAACTTTCATGTAAATAACATGCATCTGTATGCATATAAGTATATGTATGCATGCATTTATGTTTGTATTTATATAGATATACAGATGATATATGTTTATATATGTATGTATATATATATATTCACTGAAAAAACCATAGGCTATAGACCATATATAGTTAGGAATTAGCATTTACAAAACCTTGAAAATTCACTGAAAAAACCATAGGTTATAGACCATATATAGTTAGGAATTAGCATTTACAAAACCTTGAAAATTCACTGAAAAAACCATAGGTTATAGACAATATATAGTAAGGAATTCGCATTTACAAAACCTTATTTTACTCACACAAAACCATTGAAATTCCATATATAGTTAGTTGCACTAACTATATATCGCGCACACGCAATCCACTGCTGATGATGTCACATATTACATCATTCATGACATGGTCAGTGACATCACTGATGACATCACTGATGACATCTCAAATGACATCACTGATGACATCACTGATGACAACATCCAGTGACTGTATGTTTCTGTAAAGTTAAAATATGTCTTACATATTGAAGAATTAGTGGATGTATAAGTGTCTGGATGAAGGATTTAGTAGGTGCATGACTGACTGTATGAGTGAGTGATTAAATGTGTCTCACTGAGTGCATGGGTTAGTGACTAAACTGTCTTAATTTGTGCATCATTATGTCTGTTGTTCTGTAAACTGTTGCATTTGTTGATAAGTAGCTATATGAGTAACTATATGGGTTATTGATTGGTTGCCAAAGTATTTGTATGGGAGACTGAGTGTGTGTGTGGGTGGCTGGGAGGTGTATGACTCTGTGCATAGATGTGTGAGCAGTTGATTCACTAGATGTATGGTTTCAAAAGTGCATGTGGAAACAGCTGTATGGGCGGTTGACTGTGTGCATGAGTGTATTGGTGAGTGAATGGATATCTCAGTGCTACATGTCAAAGTAAGTACATATGTAAAACACAGTACATGTGAGAGTTGACATATATAAATAACTGTGCATAAGAGCCAGTGAATGTGTGAGTGGCTGTATGGATCATTGTGAACTTGTATCAGGGATTGTATAAGAGAGTAAATATGTGTTAGTATATGTTTGAATAAGTAAAGTTTGTATAACTGTATAGTTGAGGAAATGGAGGTGTGATTGATTCTTTGCATGACTGACTAGGTGTGTGAGTAACTCCATGGATGAGTGACAGTCTGTGAGTGTCTGTTTACACTGATTGTATCTAAGGTTATATTAGAGTCTGAAGAGGTTCATCGTATTATCACATGAATGATATCATCAGTGATGTGATCAGTAATGTCAAATGAGATGTCATCAGTGATGTCATTTGAGATGTCATCAGTGATGTCATTTGAGATGTCATCAGTGATGTCATCAGTGATGTCACTGACCATGTCATGAATGATGTAATATGTGACATCATCAGCAGTGGATTGCGGGTGCGCGATATATAGTTAGTGCAACTAACTATATATGGAATTTCAATGGTTTTGTGTGAGTAAAATAAGGTTTTGTAAATGCGAATTCCTTACTATATATTGTCTATAACCTATGGTTTTTTCAGTGAATATATATATATATATATATATATATATATATATAAAAATATATATGAACGAAAATTCGTCACCAGCCAAGGCAGCCGCCTCAGCTCACCACTCCAACGCTGACGAAAGAACGGACCCAAAATTTAGTGCTTTAACCTTGGTGATTTATTTCAGCAAGCCTGCCGCCGCCATAATGCATTTCGCCTTTACAGCTTGATCACATGGCCTATATATATATATATATATATATATTACCTACTGGCGTTCGCCAGTAGGTATATATAGTTAGGATAAATTCCCTATGGGACTTTTGAAAATTCTATGTCTAATAACTTTGGCGTTTGTGGATGGAATCGGCTGAAATTTTCAGGAAAATGGCACATTTTGTTTCTGAGCAGCTCCTGAAAATTTGGTGGGGTTTCGTCAAGGGGGGGCTGAGAAAAAAGGGGGGTCCCAAAACGCGTTTTTTGCATTGAGTTTTCCATAGGGCGGTTGGACTCACTTTTAGCTCGAACGGCTGAATGGATTTGCACGAAACTTGGCAAAATTGTAGGGACTGTTAGCCCGATGTGCCTTTGCTAGGTCTCAATATATGTGCTCCAGTAGTTTTTGAGAAATTAACGTTTAAATCAAGATATATATCTGTAACAGCGCTCTGGGCAGCGATCCGGTCCGCTTACTTTTCGCTTATCGGAACTTTGCGCGCAGAAAGCTGATTGGCTCTCCGGTGTCTGTCAACATTCTAAACAGTCCGGAGCGGCCGCCATCTTGTCTCTCGGTAGGATCGAGAGAGAAGAAGAGGTGAAAAACGAAGGGTGAATTTAATGAAAGGGGGCAAGGTATCCCCCTCTTGACCCCCTAGGAATGCTGTTGGGGTTATTAAAGGGACCCGTGGGGAAAAGAAAAAAAAAATGATTTTTCACGGTAGAAGCGCTTCACGGGCCGCGAACTGGGCCGCAAACTGGTAGCGAAACGGGAATTCGCCATTTTGTGCTTCGTAAATTAAATTACTAGTTATAAGTGGGTACGGGAGACGTATCCTAATCCCCTATGTTTCCTGAGGGTGGGTGAGGAGGCTGATATATGTTGATACATCTCTTCCAGCGGCTGTGCGTGAGCTTTTTTTTTTTTTTTGCTGCGTGACAGTCCGGAGCGGCCGCCATCTTGTCTCTCGGTAGGATCGAGAGAGAAGAAAAGGTGAAAAACTAAGGGGGAATTTAATGAAAGGGGGCAAGGTATCGCTCTCTTGACCCCCTAGGAATGTTGTTGGGGTTATTAAAGGGTCCCGTGGGGAAAATAAAAAAAAAATGATTTTTCACGGTAGAAGCGCTTCACGGGCCGCAAACTGGTAGCGAAACGGGAATTCGCCATTTTGTGCTTCGTTAATTAAAGTACTAGGTATAAGGGGGTGCGGGAGACATATCCTAATCCCCTATGTTTCCTGAGGGTGGCTGAGGAGGCTGATATATGTTGATATATCTCTTCCAGCGGCTGCGCCATCTTGCCTTTTTTCGAATGCCACAATTTTGTCGTGCACGGCAGCCATTTTAGATGCCAGGCTGGTCCCAGGCTATCACCTACCCCTGCGGATGTAGTTTATGGCCCCAGCTGTAGAGAATTCAGACATGCCAATCCTCCTGATTCAGGCGTGTGAGTACTGATTTCAGTGCTAGTCTCCCGCCTCCCGATTTCTGCAAGCAAAAACCCGGGGGCATATTACTAACAACTAGCGATAATTTTTGTCTATAACTTGTTTAGAGACAAAAATTATCGCCGCACATCGGCGATTTTTATCGCAGATAAACCTTGCTATTATCGCAGAAAAGTCAGCGATATTCATGTATTATCGACCTAATGCTCTTAGCCATGTTATCCACCTCCCATTGGATAACATGGCTAAAACCTGCTCAGGGCAGGTGTTAGCTTTTGGAGATATTCGCGCTTAGTGCGAATATCTCCAAAAGTTGGTAATAGAAGGTAGCGATGTTAGGGACTGTTTCCAGTCGCTAACATCTTGGCACGCCACTTTGCATGTCATTAGTGATAAGTATCACTGACATGCAAAGCCGGGCCCAAGATGGTCGCTATCTCCTTTTAGGTGTCACTAACTGGTGTTAGCGACAGCTTGATAATAGGGAAATAATTTTATCTCCGCTTTCATGGTTTTTAAAGCCAAAAAAGCGGAGATAAACCCCCTTGCTAATATGCCCCACGATTCCTTGGGGGTTTCAGCTGATAGGGCTTGGTATTGTGTTACATGGTAATTTTTCCATGAAACGTCAGAGGGTCGATGTAGGGGTTCTAGAAGAGGTGATAAACCATTTAAGCCTCATGAACAAGCGCATGGTCTTTTAAAGATTTCTGAAGTACTCGGGGCGGCGGTGTGTGTGTGCCCTCTTTCAGGAGCGGGCGGGGGGGCACTGCCAGCAACTTGCCAGGTCAGGTAGTGTTCAACACGTGCATCACCCTTTCTCTGCTTGCTATTGCGCTCCATGCTTCGGAAAGGTAAGAAAAAGAACGTGCATTTGAGTTTGAAATGTCCGATCCTGCAGCAGCACACTTCCAAAGCCCACACATGACAATAACCCGATTCAAGGCCCCATTCACCCGTTTTTCAAAAAATAGATAACACTCCAACAAAGTAAGGTTATAAAACTTTATTAACTTTTAACGATAATGAACAGAACAAAAACTAAAAACATTTAAACATTTATTAACACAAAAAGCAACAATGGTTAGAAGCTGTCTTTTGTGCGAATAGTCCCAAGGCAGCACAACGTGCAGAGTTCTGGACGGCACCCAGGTGATGTCGCCTGGGTGCCGCACTGGTTTAGGGATCCTACAATGCTGCTCCGAAAATTGGCGTGGGTCGTCCCGGGTGGGGCGGGGGGAGGCCTCGTCAGTAGCGGTCTGTTGTGCGAATAGTCCCAAGGCAGCACAACGTGCAGAGTTCTGGACGGCACCCAGGTGATGTCGCCTGGGTGCCGCACTGGTTTAGGGATCCTACAATGCAGCACAGAAAAACAGCGTGGGGCGTCCCGGGTGGTGCGGGGGGAGGCCTCGTCAGTAGCGGTCTGTGTCCAGTGTCACATGGCTGACACAACATGTACGACAGGCACCCAGGTGATGTCCAGTAAACTGCCGCACTGGTTTTGGTATCCTACAATGCTGCTCCAAAAATTGGCGTGCGGCGGCCCGGGGGGGGGGGGAGGCGGCGTGAACGGGCCTCCCCAGGTGGCGGCCATTCAGCTGTTTACCGCCCGCTCTTGCGACTACAGCGTCTCGCTCACCATGTAGTTGAGTTGTTCCCACTCTTGCGGTGCAGCGATAGGCGGCTGCCACATGACTCTTAAAATGGCGGACGGCTCTTCGGTTTTGGGCCTGGTCCACTGAAATGGCCCTGGGACACCTTGGAAGTCGGATGCTTGCCTGCTAGGGCTTGGGCTCCATTCTCGAAAAGCGTCCCCTCAGCCGTGAAGATTGTATAAAAGTCTTGGGGGCTCCCAACTCCCGCAGGCTTTCGGTGGGGAGCGGCTGCCATGATTGCTCGCGGAATGACCACGACGGAGCCACGAGATGGTGGTGCTCTCATGCTGACGCCAGCTTCAGTCTGAATGATCCAGAAACAAGGTGGGGCTTTCATCGTTTGGGAAAAAAAAATGTTCTAAACCAATGAAAAGTGTTATTTTTAGGTCATATGACCAAGCCTTCCATCTTTAGGAAACCAAAAGTAAAATGAACCAATGAAAAGTTTTATAAACAAGTCACATGACCTGTTATGCGACATAGGGCTACAAAAAGCGTAGAAAATCCGTTGGCACGTGAGGCGGCGTCAGTAGCGGACCGATGTGCGAATAGGCCAAAGGCAGCACAACGCGCCGAGATCCGGATGGCACCGAGGTGGTGTCCAGCAAATTGCCGCACTGGTGTGGCCATCCTACAATGCTGCGCCGAAAGACGGCGTGTCCAGCTGAATTGCGGTCACTGTTGCGGTACAGTGACTCGAACGCGCCGAGATCCGGATGGCGCCGAGGTGGTGTCCAGCAAATTGCCGTACTGGTGTGGCCATCCTACAATGCTGCGCCGAAAGACGGCGTGTTCAGCTGAGTTCCGGTCACTCTTCCGGCACAGTGACTCGAACGCGCTGAGATCCGGATGGCACCGAGGTGGTGTCCAGCAAGTGGCTGCACTGGTGTGGCCATCCTACAATGCTGCGCCGGAAGTCGACGTGGGGTGCCCCGTTGGCTTATGAGGTGATGTCAGTAGTGGACTGATGTGTGAATAGGTCGGAACCAGCACAAGGCGCCAAGATCCGAATGGCACGTCCTGGATGTTGAGTGCCTCAGTTGAGATTTCTGAGCAGTGCTTGTAGAACTGTCTGAAGCTTATTTGCACCTGCTGCAGCTTCACTAGGTCCGGCGGAACTTGTTGCCTTTTCCTTTCTGCTTCTTTTCCTACAATGCGTTTCTTCTGAAGACACGACCAGGTCCCTGAATGTGTGCAGGGGGACGCTATTGAATGAATGAACGCGCCGAGATCTGGATGGCACCGAGGTGGTGTCCATCAAATTGCCGCACTGGTGTGTCCATCCTACAATGCTGCGCCGAAAGTCGGCGTGGGGTGCCCCGTTGGTTTATGAGGTGATGTCAGTAGCGGACCGATGTGTGAATAGGTCGGAACCAGCACAAGGCGCCCTGCACTGTTGAGCCTTTTTCAATGTCTGTTTTTTGTTCTTTCCCTTCCATCAAAAACAAAACAAAAATACAAGGCGCCAAGATCCGAATGGCAAGTCCTGGATGTTGAGTGCCTCAGTTGAGAGTTCTGAGCAGTGCTTGTAAGACTGTCTGAAGCTTATTTGCACCTGCTGCAGCTTCACTAGGTCCGGCGGAACTTTTTTCCTTTTCCTTTCTGCTTCTTTTCCTACAATGCGTTTCATCTGAAGACACGACCAGGTCCCTGAATGTGTGCAGGGGGACGCTATTGATTGAATGAAAATGGCGGCTTGACACAAAGCTGACTCAAGCGTTACTGTTGGTGCTATACAGACAAAAATTGGTTTTCAGTTTGTACATTCTTCAGGTTTTTTTTTCCATCCAAGTCTGATTGAGAGTTTGTAGAAAAATGGCTTCAGATTTTCCACATACTACTCTTCAACATTCTTCCTAAATGTAACAATGTGAAACTCACTAGGAGAACGGCTGTTTCTGTTTCCTTTCAAAATGCTGCCACCAATATTTTCTGAATGGAAGACATCATCTTGTAACATAAAGGGCCGAAAGGGGTTCTGGTCTGGCCGATGGTTGGTGGAGACATTTTGACTATATCTTGGACCTGCCCGGCCTCGCCCAAAATGGCGCCGGTATAAATGGGACTCGTAACTCTTTGCCCGCAAATGTATATCTAGAAAATGTTATTGTAAGTGGCCCTGTCGTATTTTAATTACAAAATGTACGTCCACCGATACCGCAACTGTTAGACACCTTTGTTCTTGTCACCTAATGGCCCGCTCGTTACGTTCTTCTACAGTGTAAATGTCTCCTCATCATATACGATTTGAGTTTGCTCCGTGGCCGGCCCACGTGGTTATAGGCCCGTATTTGTATACTGACATTTTCACAATAAAGGTTTTTAAAACAAAACACGGTAGTAGTATTTTCATTTGTAAAGTTTTTACTTTTAGTGACTGTTTTCGAATCAGTAAAAGGCAAGTGAAATAAAGCAGTCCAATTACATGACGGATAAAAGGTATAATATGTAGGAACGCAGTAAAGATAAATGGTCAAGGGCAGTTGTGTTTTTCATGTCTGCAACATAAAGTGATCGATAAGAATCTGATAATCAGGCGCATCGGCGACTAAGACAGCAGGCCGAATCTCTTTTACTCAACGGCTCCGTCATGGAAGGAAGAAACGCCCTTTTTCTCGAAAAAGGAATATATTTTACTTGCCAGACAGTTGTAAATTTTCCGGGAAAGTACATTAGCCTGGAATATTATAACATATGTTTGAAAAAAAAATATTGTTCGAAAATAATAAAAAGCGTAATTTTTAGGTCATATGACCAAGCTTTTCATCATTAAATTAACAAAAGTAAAATGAACCAATGAAAAGTTTTATTAACAAGTCACATGACCTGTTATGCTTACGTTACGCGCTGCGCGCCGCGCCTCGGATCACTTCTGGGTGCGCTAACGCGGCGTGTCATAAAACGCATTACGCGACAACGTAGGTCAAGAATATAGTCTAAATGTCTCCACCAACCAGCGTTCAGAACACAACCCCTTTCAGCAGTCCAAAAAGTTCTGTTAAATGACAACAGAGGGGACAGGCAACAAGAACCATCAGTCAAAGAGGGGAGGGCAAGTTCTTCTCTTCCGGGTCATGTTGGGGCGCTACCGGAACTGATCGAATTGGTAGTCTACAGTGTTTCTGGATGTTTCAGACTAAAGCTGGCGTCAGCATGAGACCACTACCATCTCGTAGCTCCGTCGTGGCCATTCCACGAGCAATCATGGCAGCCGCTCCCCACCAGAAGCCTGCGGGAGTCGGAGGCCCCCATGACTTTTGTAGAATCTTCACGGCTGAGGGGACGCTTTTCGAGAATGGGATCCAAGCCCTAGCAGACAAGCGTCCGAGTTCCAAGGTGTCCCAGGGCCATTTTAGTGGACCAGGCCCAAAACCGAAGAGCCGGCCGCCATTTTGAGAGTCCTGTGGCAGCCGCCTATCGCTGCACCGCTAGAGCGGGCGCATCTCAACTACATGGTGAGCGAGACGCTGTAGTCGCAAGAGCGGGCGGAAAACAGCTGAATGGCGGAAGAGGCACAGTGTAGCAAAAGCGGGCGGAATGGCAACTAAAACGATAAAGGGGCGCCTCACTACAGCTTGTCTTCAGGTCAAACGGATTGTGGGACAAGGTCCAGAATTGAAGAGTCATCAAAAGGCAAAAAGTACCGCCGGACCCCGGGAGCCGGCCGCCTATGTCGGGGGCGATCTCAGGCTACACCAGTGCTATAAGACTTGGGGAGGGTGTCGGAGCCAAGCGTCTTCTCCGAGTCCATGGCCATCACAGCGCCCCTCAGGGGCCTCCGTCAAGCTGTTTAGGAAGGTAACATATCATATTGTTTTCTAATGCAGTCAGGTCCACAAACGACACTCACTTACTTTGAGAATAGTGAAGCTGCAGTAGGAGGAAATAAGCTTCAGACAGTGTTACAAGCGCTGCTCAGAACTCTTAACTATGGCACCCAACATCCAGAACTTATGCTATTTGAGAATGGTAGTGACATCGAAGCATCTCAGGGACCAAAACCATTAACGTACTTTCACGTATGAAAATCTTACTTGGGGAGGGGGCAGGAGCGAAGCGCCCCCTCCCAGTCAGCGCCACCACACCGTATGTTGAAAATCTGAAGCCATCGTTCTACAAAGTCAACCAAACTTGGATTGAAAAATCTAGAAAAATGTACAAACTGAAAACCAGTTTTGGTCTGCATAGCATCAGTAACAACGCTTGAGTCAGCTTTGTGTCAAGCCGCCATTTTGATTCAACAAAGCACAGGCATCGAAAAAGGCTGAAATTCAGAACTCTAAACTATGGCACCCAACATCCAGGAGCTTGCTATCCGGATCTTGGAGCCTTGTGCTGTTTTCGATCTATTCACACATCGGTCCACTACTGACATCATCTTATAAACCAACGTTATGTAAATAGTTTTTTAATAAAATGTTTTACCCTATTTCTTTGCTGGTGTGTTGTCTATATTTTTAATATTTGCATAGGGTTTGTCATTATTTTGTGCGGGATGGGTGATGGAGCCGAGCTGTCTTGCAGCCCTCATGGTGTGGAGCTCAGTTCATCTCACTATTTTCGTATTTCTCAAGAAGGGTTGTTCCTAATATTTCTATTTTAGCGAGGTCAAAAAGAGATCCAATTAGTGGCCTACTGATTTTGCTCGATTACTTTTATTTTTTTACACGATTTTTCACTATCTGCAAAGACTAAACAGAGTATTGCGACTTTGTGCTTGTTTGTAAATAGAGAATGATCCAAAGAGAACCAATTCTAAAACAGTAAATGCTTGGACAACAATCAATCAAATGGAGAGACAAGGAGGTACGACGGATTACAACGGGGGTAAAGGCCTGCGTTAACTACCCTTCTGTATCTGCAAAGAGAGAGTACTAACAAAGGCAAAAGAGGGGAGGGGGGGGCAGCGTTCAAAGCACATCAGCGTGCATAAATATGAAAATGTTTTTATCTATCACGTATTTGACATTTTAAAGCTTTTCATATTTGCTATTAAAAAACCAATGAAATTCACAGAAAAAACCATAGGTTATAGTGGATATATAGTTAGGAATTTGCATTTACAAAACCTTGAAAATTCAATGAAAAAACCATAGGTTATAGGCCATATATAGTTAGGAATTAGCATTTACAAAACCTTATTTTACTCGCATAAAACCATTGAAATTCCATATATAGTTAGCTAACTATAAGCGCTAACTATATATCGCGCACCCGCAATCCACTGCTGATGATGTCACATATTACATCATTCATGACATGGTCAGTGACATCACTGATGACATCACTGATGACATCTCAAATGACATCACTGATGACAACTCAAATGATATCAATGATGACATCTCAAATGACATCACTGATGACAACTCAAATGACATCACTGATGACATCTCATTTGTCATCACTGATCACATCACTCATGTGATAATATAATGAACCTCTTCAGACTCTAATATAACCTTACATACACTCAGTATAAACAGACACTCACAGACTGTCACTCATCCATGGACTTACTCACACACCTAGTCAGTCATGCAAAGAATCAATCACACCTCCATTTCCTCAACTATACAGTTATACACATCTTACTTATTCAAACATATAATAACACATATTTACTCTCTTATATAATCCCTGATACAAGCTCACAGTGATCGATACAGCCACTCACACATTCACTGGCTCTTATGTTCAGTTATTTATATATCTCAACTCTCACATGTATTGTGTTTTACATACGTACTTACTTGCACATGTAGCAATGAGAAATCCATTCACTCACCAACACACCCATGCACAGTCAACCGCTCATATAGCTGTTTCCACATGCACTCTTGAACTCATACTCCTAGTGAATCAACTGCTTACACATCTATGCACAGAGTCACGCACCTCCCAGCCACCCACACACACACTCAGCCTCCCATTCAAATATTTGGGCAACCAATCAATAACCCATATGGCTACTCTTATAGCTACTGATCAACACAAGCAGCAGTTTACACAACAACAAACATACTGATGCACGAATTAAGACAGTTTAGTCACTAACCCATGCACTCAGTGAGACACATTTAATCACTCACTCATACAGTCAGTCATGCACCTACTAAATTCTTCATCCAGACACTTATACATCCACTCATTCTTCAATATGTGAAACATATTTTAACTTTACAGAAACATACAGTCACTGGATGTTGTAATCAGTGATGTCATCAGTGATGTCACTGACCATGTCATGAATGATGTAATATGTGACATCATCAGCAGTGGATTGCGGGTGCGCGATATATAGTTAGCGCTTATAGTTAGCTAACTATATATGGAATTTCAATGGTTTTATGCGAGTAAAATAAGGTTTTGTAAATGCTAATTCCTAACTATATATGGCCTATAACCTATGGTTTTTTCATTGAATATATATATATATATATATATATATATATATATATATATCAGCGGAATATAGTGTATTAAATACAATTTTCGCAGCCTGGACT